>NC_069502.1:1232541892-1232544392 GCF_027579735.1 Bombina bombina
TTTTACAGGTACCTTTCAATTTATTTTAACTAGGTACAATAGCTATTAAATAGTTATTAACTATTTAATAGCTTACCTAGCTAAAATAAACTGAAATTTACCTGTAAAATAAATCCTAACCTAAGTTACAATTACACCTAACACTACACTATACTTTAATAAATTATTCCTATTTAAAACTAAATACTTACCTGTAAAATAAACACTAAGATAGCTACAATATAATTAATAATTATAGTATAGCTATCTTAGGATTTATATTTATTTTACAGGTAACTTTGTATTTATTTTAGCTAGTTAGAATAGTTATTAAATAGTTATTAACTATTTAATAACTACCTAGCTAAAAGAAATACAAAATTACCTGTAAAATAAATCCTAACTTAAGTTACAATTAAACCTAACACTACACTATCATTAAATTAATTAAATAAATAAACTACCTACAAATAACTACAATTAAATACAATTACATAAACTAACTAAAGTACAAAAAATAAAAAAAGCTAAGTTACAAAAAATAAAAAAATAAGTTACAAACATGTTAAAAATATTACAACAATTTTAAGCTACTTACACCTAATCTAAGCCCCCTAATAAAATAACAAACCCCCCCAAAATAAAAAAATGCCCTACCCTATTCTAAATTAAATAAAGTTCAAAGCTCTTTTACCTTACCAGCCCTTAAAAGGGCCATTTGTGGGGGCATGCCCCAAAGAAAACAGCTCTTTTGCCTGTAAAAGAAAAATACAACCCCCCCCAACATTAAAACCCACCACCCACATACCCCTAATCTAACCCAAACCCCCCTTACAAAAACCTAACACTAATCCCCTGAAGATCATCCTACCTTTAGTCGTCTTCACTCAGCCGAGCAGCGATGGAACCGAAGTGGACATCCGGAGCGGAAGAAGTTAATCCTCCAAGCGGCACTGAAGAAATCTTCCATCCGATGAAGTCATCATCCAGGCGGCGCTGAAGAAAAGTGTTCGATCCGGCCGATGTCATCTTCAAAGAGGCGCTGAAGAGGTCTTCTATCCGGGCGAAGTCATCTTCCAAGCCGGGTCTTGAATCTTCCTTCCGCCGACGCGGAACCTCCTTCTTCACCGACAGACTACGACGAATGACGGCTCCTTTAAGGAACGTCATCCAAGATGGCGTCCCCTCAATTCCGATTGGCTGATAGGATTCTATCAGCCAATCGGAATTAAGGTAGGAAAAATCTGATTGGCTGATGGAATCAGCCAATCAGATTCAAGTTCAATCCGATTGGCTGATCCAATTAGCCAATGAGATTGAGCTCGCATTCTATTGGCTGATCGGAACAGCCAATAGAATGCAAGCTCAATCTGATTGGCTGATTCCATCAGCCAATCAGATTTTTCCTACCTTAATTCCGATTGGCTGATAGAATCCTATCAGCCAATCGGAATTGAGGGGACGCCATCTTGGATGACGTCCCTTAAAGGAGCCTTCATTCGTCGTAGTCCGTCGGTGAAGAAGGAGGTTCCGCGTCGGCGGAAGGAAGATTCAAGACCCGGCTTGGAAGATGACTTCGCCCGGATAGAAGACTTTTCTTCAGCGCTGCCTGGATGATGACTTCATCGGATGGAAGATTTCTTCAGCGTCGCTTGGAGGATTAACTTCTTCCGCTCCGGATGTCCACTTCGGTTCCATCGGTGGCTCGGCTGAGTGAAGACGACTAAAGGTAGGATGATCTTCAGGGGATTAGTGTTATGTTTTTGTAAGGGGGGTTTGGGTTAGATTAGGGGTATGTGGGTGGTGGGTTTTAATGTTGAGGGGGGGGGTTATATTTTTCTTTTACAGGCAAAAGAGCTGTTTTCTTTGGGGCATGCCCCCACAAATGGCCCTTTTAAGGGCTGGTAAGGTAAAAGAGCTTTGAACTTTATTTAATTTAGAATAGGGTAGGGCATTTTTTTATTTTGGGGGGGTTTGTTATTTTATTAGGGGGCTTAGATTAGGTGTAAGTAGCTTAAAATTGTTGTAATATTTTTAACATGTTTGTAACTTATTTTTTTATTTTTTGTAACGTAGCTTTTTTTATTTTTTTGTACTTTAGTTAGTTCATGTAATTGTATTTAATTGTAGTTATTTGTAGGTAGTTTATTTAATTAATTTAATGATAGTGTAGTGTTAGGTTTAATTGTAACTTAGGTTAGGATTTATTTTACAGGTAATTTTGTATTTCTTTTAGCTAGGTAGTTATTAAATAGTTAATAACTATTTAATAACTATTCTAACTAGCTAAAATAAATACAAAGTTACCTGTAAAATAAATATAAATCCTAAGATAGCTACAATATAATTATTAATTATATTGTAGCTATCTTAGTGTTTATTTTACAGGTAAGTATTTATTTTTAAATAGGAATAATTTATTAAAGTATAGTGTAGTGTTAGGTGTAATTGTAACTTAGGTTAGGATTTATTTTACAGGTAAATTTCAGTTTATTTTAGCTAGGTAAGCTATTAAATAGTT